>NW_026866537.1:0-14616 GCF_026571515.1 Ruditapes philippinarum | reverse complement strand
GGGGTCGGGGCCCTTGTAGGTGATTTTCTTGTTTGCTCTGTCTTCCTTTAGGACATTGAGTACTTTTTGTTATGGTCATTGGTGTTTACTTTTATATGTTTCTACATGATCATTTTAGTGTTTTACTTATTTAACCTTTTGTAACCATGACAACTGTTAGAATTTCACTTGGCGGGGATTCATTTTATTTACACTGTCTCGTTTATAGGAACATGGTGGGGCTAAGAGCGAGGTTTGGTTCACCATTAACCGGTTTAAACTCTCCAGCAGTCACTATCATGCTGCTGACCGTTCCAAGGCGGCGCCCCACTGTGTTCCTCAGATGTATGTCTATGTTGTTTCATACTGTTTTGGTGACACTTTTGCTTTGTGTCCCTTGTTGTTTTCTCGTCTACGGTAAGTATCTTCCCCATTGCCTCTAGTTTTTGTTTCTTTGATTAACCCCCCCCCCCCTTCCCCCGGTCTCCTGTCCCCTTCCCTTTGTGGGCTTATTATTATTTTTCTTTGAATTCCTAATCAATTACAAATTATTTATCATTTAATGATTAACGTGTCTTTGCCCTGTCCTTTTTTATGTTTGGGGTCCACCTGGGCTCCTTGCCATTGGGTTCTTGTTGCTTGGTCATATGCCGCCTTTCCTTGTTGATCTTGTTTATCATATTTTATGTTGTTTCATACTGTTTTTGTGACACTTTTGCTTTGTGTCCCTTGTTGTTTTCTCGTCTACGGTAAGTATTCTTCCCCATTGCCTCTAAATTTTATTTCTTTGATTAAACCCCCCCTCCCCCCGGTTTCCTGTCCCCTTCCCCTTTGTGGGCCTATTATTATTTTCTTTGAACCCCCCCCCCCCTTCCCCCCGGTCTCCTGTCCCCTTCCCCTTTGTGGGCCTATTATTATTTTCTTTGAATTCCTAATCCGTTACAAATTATTTATCATTTAATGATTAACGTGTCGTTGCCCTGTCCTTTTTATGTTTGGGGTCCGCCTGGGCTCCTTGCCATTGGTTCTTGTTGCTGGGTCATGGGGGGGGTGCGTTCATTGAACGCCGCCTTTCCTTGTTGATCTTGTTTTTCATATTTTTTCCTTGTTGATCTTATTTATCATATTTGAATCACCCTTAGAATATGTTGCCTGCTTTTTAAATTTGTCTTTTGACGTTCTACCTGTGATACGCAGGCTTCTATAAAGTGTTGAGAATTGAGTACCGCTCAAGCCGGTGCTAGGGGGCGTGAGGGATGTTGCACTTATACAGTATCCCTCATGTACAAACTCAATCAAACCGAGTCTGCATTTTTTATGTTATTTTGTTGTGATTAATGCTTCCGAGGGATCACTTTGTTTCCGGAATTTCGTAACCTCTGATCCCCTTTCAAAATTCCATTTTATTTAGTTCTCGTATAGGGCACACGTATTTTTTTTAACTTTTGGACCATACGCCGCTTTTCATGGAATGGCACTACTGTGTCACATTGAAGGTTCCATGATAACCGCCGTATGAACACATCTGCAGATGTTTCAAAATTTTACTATTTCATGTTTAAATGTTGAATTCTGCTTAAGCCGGTGCTATGGGTCGTGGACGGTAACTTGCACTTTCCAGTACCGTCCATGAACAGGCTCAATCAAACCGAGCTTGCAAGATATTCAATTTTGCCGTGTTGGGCTTTCTTTAGGGATTCTGTATTTATATATTATATTTGATTGAGTCTGTACATGAAGGATAATGAATCAGAATCCCTAAAGAAAGTCCAACACGACAAAATTGAAAATGTTGCAGGCTCGGTTTGATTGAGCCTGTTTATGGACGGTACTGGAAAGTGCAAGTTACCGTCCAAGTCCTTATATTGCTCATCAATAAGGTAATATAGTAAATTCACCAATTATGTCTTCCAGTCGGTCGATGGTTGTGTAGCCGGTGCTAGGGGGCGTGAATGGTTACTTTCACTTCCCAGCACCGTCCATGAACAGGCTCAATCAAACCGAGCCTGCAACATTTTCAGTTTTGTTGTGTTGGGACTTATTTTAGGGATTCTGTTTTCCTCTATTTTGTTGACGAAGAATCCCTAAAGAAAGCCCAACACGGCAAAATTGAAAATGTTGCAGGCTCAGTTTGACTGATAAAATATGATAAACAAGATCAACAAGGAAAGGCGGCGTTCAATGAACGCAACCCCCATATGACCCAGCAACAAGAACCAGTGGCAAGGAGCCCAGGCGGACCCCAACCTAAAACAGGACAGAGCACGGACGGGTTAATCATTAAATGATAAATAATTTGTAACTGATTAGGAATTAAAAGTAAAGAATAATATGCCCACAAAGGGCAAACACAAACTAGAGGCAATGGGGAAGATACTTACCCTGGACGAGAAAACAACAAGGGACAAAAAGCAAAAGTGAGCCTGTTCATGGACGGTACTGTTAAGTGCAAACTACCGTCTACGCCCCCTAGCACCGGCTTAAGCAGAATTCAACATTAAACATGCACTGATAAAATTTAGAATTTTAAAACATCCGCAGATGTGTTCACATGGCGGTTATCATGGAACCTTCAAAGTGAAAAGCGGCATATGGTCCCCAAGTAAAAAAATGCATGTGCCCTAAACGAGAAAACAATGGGCGGAATTAAATAAAATGGAATTTTGAAAGGGGATCTGAGGTTATGAAATAGAATAGAATAGAGAAAACTGAATCCTTAAAGAAAGTCCATTACAACAAAAATGAAAATGTTGCAGGCTCGGTTTGATTAAGCCTGTTCATGGACGGTACTGGAAAGTGCAAGTTACCGTCCAAGACCCCTAGCACCGGCTACACAACCATCGACCGATTGGAAGACATAATTGGTGAATATACTAAAACCATCCCTGATAACATAATTATTGTATAACATAGTTATTCTATTTATTTGCAGATTGAGTGCAACATCCCTCACGCCCCTAGCACCGGCTTGAGCGGTACTCAAAATCTAGAAACAAAGTGATCCCTCGGAAGCATTAATCTCAACAAAATTACATAAGAATTGTAGACTGTAATAAGGAACAGTATAGCGTGGAATTATGCTTTGAGTCTGTACATGAGGGATAATGAATAAAATAGAGAAAAGGCTCGGTTTGATTGAGCCTGTTCATTGACGGTACTGGAAAGTGCAAACTACCGTCCACGCCCCCTAGCACCGGCTTAAGCAGAATTCAACATTTAAACATGAAATGGTGAAATTTGGAATTTAGAAACATCCGCAGATGTGTTCATACAACCTTTAACATGACACTTCCGTGCCATTCCATGAAAAGCGGCGTATGGTCCCCAAGTAATAGAAAGCGTGTGCCCTAAACGAGAAAACAAATTGTGGAACTAAATAAAATGGAATTTTGAAAGGGGATCAGAGGTTATGAAGTGCAACATTCCTCACGCCCTCTATCACCGGTTTGAGCGGTACTCAATTCTCAACACTTAATAGTGCTGGCATTAATGATCCCGAAGGACCAGAAAAATATAACAACAATGAAGAATTAAACACAGAGTTTCACCATAAAAAGAAGGAACTCATATCTATTGATAATAAATGATGATGAATTGGCAATTAAGTGATTTTAATAGCATTATTCCACGCTACACTGTTCCTTATTACAGACAACTTGCTTTTGTCATAATTTCTTCGTCAAGATTTCTGTTTCTCAGTCGTTTAAGATTCATAATGATTTTTAACACAGCATTTAAGAAAAAGAACAACGACAACAGAAACATTCATTGAAGCATTTCGATTGGTTGAAACTACATTCAGCAAAATTAGAAACCTGACCGTGTATTTTTTATTATTATTTTCAGGAAATCGCTGACGGAAATGTAAAAACGAATGTTGGGCATGAAAAAGAGATGCATATGCATTTTGTTGCAGCAAAATCGTATCCAGCCCATAACTTCGTTATTTGAAGTCAGATTTTACAACTATTTCACAGAAATGATCACCATATTGAGACAATGTGTCGCGCGCAACATTTGGGTTGATTTTACACTTTGAACTTTGTCTGTGACATAACTCTGCACTTACGAACTTTCGCTATATGTATATGCAGTATTTCGATAGAGCGGAAGTCAGTGCGCGTGCATGCGCTAAGCCATATCTCGTTCAGTTACCGTTCACGTTTTAAACGTGGTTGCTACGAAGCGGCGTCAAAATGGCCGACTGTGCAAGCAAAATACCTTACGATAACAGATATAAATTCTTGCCTTTCAAATCTCGCAGTGATAATTCTAAGCTTACATTTTCTAGAAAAAGAATTGATTTTGAAATATTTGAAGGTGATATATATCCTGGCGAAGGTCATAGATGCTTGATAGACTATGACGGTAATCTAAGCACCCTTACAATAGTGGGCGGGGCAAGAAGTGGGGAAGATGCATCTTGGGGTTCCAGCAACTTATCACAAATGAAAATAATGTCTACGGATGACGATACATTCAGTCAATAAATGCCATAAAAACATGTGGAGCGTATTTGCCAGCATTTAGTACACCAGGGTTTACCTGGGGGTTGTCAAAAAATGAAATGTGTCTCTGGGGTGGACTTGATCTTAACACCTATAAACCTACCAATGATTTATACTATATGAAAGGTGTTGTTAAACGTGGAAAGAACCTTTTAGAAATTAAATTATTTTCTGGTTCATCATGTTTTGAATTTGACATGCTTGATCACCTTAAAACACAGCCTCAAGTTCTTAGTCAAACAGGGACACCTACAGCCAGAGCAGGTCACACACTGAACAACATACCAGATACATCAAAGCTCATTATGTTTGGTTGCTACCACTTTCCATATAGAAATACAGGTTCAGCGTCATTTGCAGAGCCATTTTGTACAAAGCTGCAGTGATAACTTTTTTTACATTCTTGAGTTGTCTTCTATGACTTGGACACAACTTGAAACACTTGGTCCAGGACCAAGATGTTTTCATACATCAGATTTCATACAACCTGATAAGCTTGCTATTGTTGGTGGGGTTTTGTATGACAAGAACTTACCAAAAGAAAGACTCCCCTTATTTGATGTTGCTATTCTCAGTATTTCAAAAACATTTGAGTACAGTCTTACAATGATAAACTTTGAAGGTGTACCTAAATACCTATCATTTCATGCTTCATCTATACTTAATGAAAAGTTATATATATATGGTGGTTATATTCAAAGTGTTCCTCAAATAACCAGAGACAAAAAAATGTCAAATATTATGTTTATTTTTGATTTTAATTCTTACAAAACTGAGTCTGTAACAGCTCCTATTGAATATGCAGCAGTTGGCAATAGCATAACAGTCATTGACAACAAAACAATTTTATTGATCAGTGGGTCTGCTCGAAGTTTTTCAGTCTATACCTCAAAACCATTTGTTCCTAGTCCTTGTGATTTGGCCAGTTGTAAAATACAAGACAGCCCTGAAGTTTCACCTATTCAATGGATACAATGTGAAGGGGCTTGTAAACAATGGCATCATTTTTTTTGTACTGGTTTAAAGTCAATGCCAAAAGGAAAATATATATGCCAAAATATATATGCCTTAATTGTCCAGGGAAAAAAGGAACCAAGAGAAAGTGTTAATCATATCATTTATTAGCAAGAAAACTCTTTTCAATCATTTGATATTCTTTATCTGACTAGAACAAGAAAATAAAATCAGCCACACAGAGGCATTGTCATAAAAAAAGGTTTTCTGCTAATAATAATTGTAACATTGAAAACATATTTAAGTGAGAACTTCTAAAAGTTACAACAGTGTTATATATAACAGTTTACATGATAAATTCTTTAAAAATTCTTATAAAAGAATTTTTATTGGGAAAGTGAGTCTTTTTTTATTTCCCATTACTGAGTTTTAAAAAAAAAACCCATGACATTCATGTTACTTAAAAAAATGGCATTACTAGATGTCTGATGAAAAAAAAGGTTGCTTATTTTTTATCCTAGCACAAAAAGTTATCAATAAAAACAATTCAGATGTATTGTTATTAATTCTATGATCAATAGAAATTTGACAAATCAATAATTTTGACTAGTTATGGACATAAATATTTGAAAATTATGGAAATTTTGAACCAAAACATATACAGAAGTAACACAATCATTTTATTATGTAATTGAAATATTTCATAGCTGAAGAGGACAAAAAATGATCTAGAAAATATTATGATATAGGTATATTGTTACTTTTACACACATATAATATTTGTATGAACAGAACATGTTTTATTTAAATCATTTTAATTAATAATTAATTAAGTGAATAACAGAAAAGTAACTATAAGTAATTATTGGAGTATTGTCAATGTTGTCAATAGCTATCTATATTCATTATTATGGTTTATTAATAGAATAATATTTGCCTGTAGCTACATCACTAATACATATTGTCACTTATACATCTACCTTATGCATATATGTGTTAGCAAAACACAAAAAATAATCACAATATTAAACTCAAGAATATTAAAAAAAAAAATTGAAACAAAAACATGACTTAAAAAATGCAATTTCCTAATAATTCTTATTTTGTGTTATCTCATTCATGTTCAAATTTACTGTACATTAGACTAAATTTGCTCAAAACAAGATTCATGACTGGTTTAGCCAAATAACATTCTTAGTGCATTAACTATCATAGTATTCATAACAAAAAGTCACTTTATACCAGTTCACTTGATTTATTACTGTTTTGTTTGACTAATGCTTAAAGAACAATTGGCAAATTTGATCTTTTTTATCTGACATAATGGATAATATCAAAAAATAATTATAAACTTTACATAAGGAAATCATATAAAAGTGCCTTTGACTTCTATACATTTCAATAAGGGTTAAATTCTAGAGGGATATAACATCAAGCAAGTTGCACATATGTCCATAAAACACAATATAATATATACGTTGATCTCTTATGCTTTTGATGCCAATAGGTCAACGTCACAGTTATTGTTAAAGTGGAAGCCTTGCATAACCAATAATATAATTTTTCTTGGTCAAAGGTTTTTCAAACTTTTCAGATACACTAAAGTCACTTTAATTTATATATGAGCCGTGTCATGACAAAACCAGCATAATGGGTTTGCGACCAGCATGGATCCAGACCAGCCTGCGCATTCGCGCAGGCTGATCAGGATCCATGCTGTTCGCTATCAGTTTCTCTACTTGTAATAGTATTGGCAGACTGCGCTGATGCGCAGGCTGGTCTGGATCCATGCTGGTCGCAAACCCACTATGTTGGTTTTGTCATGACACGGCTCATATATTATGTCATAGGTTATTATAAATTTGCGTTCAGACATGTTGTCCGTTTATGACCTGTTTCAAAGCAAACAGAACATCTGTTTTGATTATGTGTAACCAATGAAATCTGCTGCAAGGTTTTGCTGCTATACAACCAGTGTAGCTGCAAAACATCTTATAGTCCTCCAAGAACATCCCCTTTTCGAGATAAATTTTTCCTGAAGTATCTAAAAACGTTATTTCCACCTTCGTTACCTTCCCCACTAAACATGGCAATGCTTCCTGGCCCAGACTCAAGTTCAATTAATTCTTGAACATGTTCAATGATTTTGTGCAAATAATTAGGCCACTCAACATAGGAAAAGTCATTAAGCAAGATCTGACCCATTTTTATAGCATTTAACTTATATTGCTTGACATCATCTGAATAGTCATCAAGTGGAGATTTAGCCCTGTATATTTTTCTAAGAAACCTAAATAAACTAAGGAGCTGACAGACTAAGTTCTTTCTTTCTGTGGAAGGAATCAATGAAACAATAACTGGTTCATTTTTCTCTTCAAACAGTGTTCTAGCATAATTCCCTGGCATCATTAGAGCTGGATTAATACCAGTAAATTGTCTCATATGTTTGTCAAACAAACTTTCAGCATTTAATATCAGTGCTTTAACATCTGCTCTTAATGCCCATACAGTTACACCACTAATTTCTCTGACTATAACCTTTTTGAAAAAAGAAGCCATGTTTATGTCTGCATGAGTTGAATCAATGCCCTTTTCTATTGCATCACAGCATAAAACTGGATCATTTTTTACCCCTAGTGAAATTTTGTCTAAAACACTTTGACTAAGATTGTCTGGATTCATTCTTATATAGTCTGCCATCTGCTTAGTGTACACAGATAGGTTGAACCACTACCAGCTAGACCTGATTCACTACGATCAAACTTTTCATCAATCATTGATGTGAAAAAAGAAATTCCAGGTCTACGCCACCCAAATTTAGTACAAATGCGTAGTATTTTGCCTTTTAAAAAAGCACGTTCCTTCTCTATAGGAAGCATGCAAAACATGCTAGAAGCTTGGTGATTTTCATCGGCAATAGCCTCTAAAAGGGGTTATTTGTTCTAATTGAACTGGGTTTATTTTCCTCAAACATTAATTTCTGACTGCCATCAGATAAAGAAACTGTTACTCTTACAACAGCAAAAGCAAACCTAAAAGCCTTATTAGGGAGCTGGGAATCATTCTTTTCCCAGTACACTGACACATCACCCATGCCATCAGCACCATCTTTTATGTAAGTTTTTAATAAAATAGATGGGTCAAGTGGATCTATGTCATTTTTAGCTCACCTGTCACAAAGTGACAGGGTGAGCTTTTGTGATCGCTTTTCGTCCGGCGTCCGTCCGTCCGTCCGTCGTCCGTCCGTAAACTTTTACTTTAAATGACATCTCCTCATAAACCACTAAGCCAATTTCATCCAAACTTCACAGGAATGTTCCTTTGGTGGTCACCTTCAAAAATTGTTCAAAGAATTTAATTCCATGCAGAACTCTGGTTGCCATGGCAACCGAAAGAAAAAACTTTAAATATCTTCTTTTAAAAAACCATAAGAGCTAGAGCTTAGATATTTGGCATGAAACATCTTCTAGTGAGTGTCTACCAAGTTTGTTGAAATAAAAAGCGCTGGGGTCAAAATTGGCCCCGCCCCGGGGGGGTCATTGATTTTCCCTATATGCATATAGTAAAAAACTTAAAAATCTTCTTTTAAAGAACCCAAAGAGCTAGAGCTAAGATATTTAGCATGAAACATGTTTTAATGGGTGTCTACCAAGTTTCTTCAAATAAAAGCCCTGGGGTCAAAATTGGCTCCGCCCCGGGGGGGTCATTGATTTTCCCTATATGGCATATAGTAAAAAACTTAAAAAATCTTCTTTTAAAGAACCCAAAGAGCTAGAGCTAAGATATTTAGCATGAAACATGTTTCTAATAGGTGTCTACCAAGTTTGTTCAAATAAAAGCCCTGGGGTCAAAATTGGCCCCGCCCCAGGGGGTCATTGATTTTCCCTATATGCATATAGTAAAAACTTAAAAAAATCTTCTTTTAAAGAACCAAAAGAGTTAGAGCTAAGATATTTAGCATGAAACATGTTCTAATAAGTGTCTACCAAGTTTGTTCAAATAAAAGCCCTGGGGTCAAAATTGGCCCCGCCCCGGGGGTCATTGATTTTCCCTATATGCATATAGTAAAAACTTAAAAAATCTTCTTTAAAGAACTCAAAGAGCTATGGCTAAGATATTTAGCATCAAACATGTTCTTATAGGTGTCTACCAAGTTTGTTCAAATAAAAGCCCTGGGGTCAAAATTGGCACCGCCCGGGGGTCATTGATTTTCCTTATATGTGTATAGCAAAAACTTAAAATCTTCTTTGAAAAAACCCAAATAGCTAGAGTTAAGATATTAAGCATGAAACATCTTCTAGTAAGTGTCTACAAAGTTTGTTCAAATAAAAGCCCTGGGGTCAAAACTGGCCCGGCCCCAGGGGTGTCATTGTTTTTTAACTATATGTGTATAGTAAAAACTTAAAAAAAAAATCTTCTTTTTAAAAAGCCCAATGAGCTAGAGCTTAGATGTTTAGCATGAAACATCTTCTTATGGGTGTCTACCAAGTTTGTGCAAATAAAAAGCCCTTGGGTTAAATTGGCCCTGCAACGTTGGGGGGGTGGGGGTGGTTGGGGGGATCAAGTTTGTTTAAATAAAAGCCCTTGGTCAAAATTAAAGACTTTTAAGTCACCTGTCACAAAGTGATGAGTTGAGCTTTTGTGATCTAAATTCGTCTGGCATCAGTCTTAAACTACATCTCCTCATAAACAGTTAACCCAATTTCAACCAAACTGTCACCTTTGAAAATTGTTCAATAAATTGAATTCCGTGCAGAAGTCTAGTTGCCATGGCAATGGAAAGAACTAACTTTTTAAAAATTTTCTTTGGCTAGAGCCTTAATATTTGGTGTGTATTATTGTCTAGTGGTTCTTCTACAAAATTGTTCAAAGTATCCCACTTGGGTAAAAAATTATGACCCCGACACAGGATCACTGTTCTACATAGACTCATGTAAGAAAATCCACTATGCCTATTTAAATATTAGGTGTGTATCATCCTGTAGTCTGTACAAAAGTTGTTGAAATTTTTCCCTTGGGTCAAAAATGTCACCACCCTGGGGGTCACTAGTTTTATTACATAATGTTATATAGTAAATCTTTAAAAATCTTCTTGTCTGATAATGTAGCTTAGGCGTAGTGCTTAGATACTTGGTATAAATCATTATCTATTAGTCCTCTACTGACCTCTAATTATACCCTCACAAACAAAGTTTTTTTTTTTGGGGGGGGGGGCATATAGGAGTCCTTGAACGCATGATATGGAATTTCTAGATTAATCACTAAATCCGCTAGATGGATATTCATCAATTTTGGTTTGAAGTATTCTTGCATTTTGTTCTTGCAATTCGTTTAATTTCATTATTTTGTTTGGATCCCTTTAGGGGCTGCCATAGCTAAAAATAGTAAATGAAAATTATTCTTGTAAATTTCTAGATAGATATTCACTAAATGATATATATGTTGTTTGCTCTCTTTTGTTTCCATATTTGCATATTGATGGGACAGTACAGAGATACTGAATGGCTTACATATTAGTGCATAATCCAATTAACGAGTTGAAAAGAAGTGACCAACCTCACCAAAAATGTGCCATTGATGAAAACCAGTTTTCATAATTATAAATTTTATTTAAATAATCATAAAATCATTCTTACATGATAAGATGATATTTACTCATTTCATGCTTAGTTGATCAGATTTGATCCTAAAATATTCATCAGTGAGTAAAGAGGATCTTACAATGGAAATGTAACCACCTGGCTGATCAGTGATGCTTGTGCTTATATTGTCTTTCTTACACCATTTACTTTTTGATTCAATTGAAAATGTAAAATAAAAGAAATATTCATTATTTTTGCACATATTTTAGTATTAAAAGAGTTTTACATACATGTTGAAGATGCTTCAAAGAACATTTGTGATAGATATATTTTTCAATAAAGTTTTAACAGAACATACATTGTATATCTAAAACAAGTATCTTGTGTGTCTTCTGTACCCAGGTAGGTGTAATATATTATATTTTTCATAGTATCGTCCCCATTGGACACAAAACATTTATAGAAGAGAACTATTTTGAAAGATAACCGTAGATAAACAATATTTATTGACAAGACTTTTTGTGAAAATAACATTGTGATATATAACAGAGACAACATATTTGTGATTGTGCATTGTGCTTGTGATATGTGATACATTGTGACACTTATAGTGCTAGTGACATTTAATACCTTGTGACATAGTGACATTTAATACCTTGTGACATAAGGTTGTGACACTCTAGTGTTTCTGAAATTACAAAGTGCTTCTGCCACATCGTTGTTTCATTGGAAACTGTTAGAACTGCTCCAGTGGTAGCTTTCCAGCATAAGAAAGGTATGTCTTTACTAAAATTAATGGGTTAAAAACAGTAGTAATGAGTTTCAAGGCTGAGTTTGCTTGTTTCTTAAAAAGAAAAAAAAGTCAAGATAAAATTAGCTTTAGACTATTTTATTGATCCTGTTAATTAATTCCAATTTTATTAATATCAGCTTTATCAGTGTCAGCAAATGTGAATTAAAGCAGCTTAAATCGGGATTTTTAAGCAAATGCCAAATTTTGACAATATCTTTGTAAACTCATTCTGTTAACATGAAAATATGGTTTTTGTGCCTGAACTTTTCTGATTGCAAAACAAAAAAATTTCATGACCTAAACATGTTTTTATGTTGTAAAATCTGTAACAAAGAGCTGTATCTCATCTCTTGCTTATTTATCATTTCAGTTAGACATGCCACTCAGTAAAGCATGGAAGAAGGCAAAGGCCAGGAGGGCAATATTGGTAACGAGGGAGCAGACGTTGGCAGAAGATCCTGATGTAGTCCCTGTCATAAGTCCCGTCATTATTCCGGCAGACAGGGCCCCATCAGCACCTCGTCGCTTGAAAACTGTAATGTTCTATCTCCAAATTTTCCAAAAACAAGTTAAATACACAGTTTTGTCCGTAATGGACTGATCTATCTCCTTGGCATGTGTTATTTAGTGCTTCGGAGCTTCATAAATAAATTACAACGAAACCATCCTGTTCTATCTCCACAAATTTACTATGTCTTGATAAATAGACTGTTCTAACTTACTGGACTAATCATATCATCGATAAATGTCCACGTGACATGTGGGATATATACAACATACTGTTCTAAATCCAAAATTATCGTATCAAAAACATAGCATCAAATCACGTGATAGCAGGACACCCGCCATGTTGTACGAAACATTTTTGAGCTAATGGTTTGTTGTTTATTTAATATATTTATACTAAATATAAGTTTTGAATGATATTATGTATTCATTTATTCCCTCAAATCATTGACTTTTTAGAATTAAGTCCTGTAAATTGACTGCATGTGATTAAACAACAAGCAAAACTGATCATGATTTGAAAGTACTTTCGGATGTGTATTTTCGGATAGAAACAACTGTTATCATACAATTTCATCAAACAAATTCGTAAAAAAGAAAATTTGTTATATGTTCTAAAGTTTCTTTAACGTAAGGTGCATTCTGTCTCATAAACCTTTTATTTATCTTTATAACAGACACATATGAGTTTAAAAAATGACTGTACTCATTGCCAATATGAAACAAAAGCATAAGATGGTTTAGGTTACTGACCAATGTGGAATATTTTGGAAACTATAACTGAACTTCAAATATCAGGCTTTTGAGAGATTAAGATAAAAGCATTTCTGGTGCCAAAAAGGCCTTTAAGAAAATTTATAGATATTATACGTTTACATATATGTCCGTCATTGTATTGTTATGTATTGTGTAATGTATTTGTATTGCTGAGAATGTTTGTAATTTTATTTTGTGTCAGGTCAAGGGCTTATTAGCCTAAACCAGACTGTTGTTGTTTACATGTGGATTTTGAAATAACATCCTACTTCTTCTCTTCTTCTATATGTTTTTGAATGCGTTAATGTTATATGACTAATAGATTGCTTTAAAGTAACACATTTTATACCAAAGACAGAAGGAAGAAAAATATTCTTATACGTATATCTTGTTTGTCTTGTAATTTGACTTTGAATTTCTAAATGAATATTTACATAGCATTATGTTTGTAATGATTTTGTACACGAACAATCTTTAAATATGACATTTTCAAATATAAGTCATGCCTGCTCCACCTTTAAGGTCTTTTCTAGCAGATATGTTTTCATTGCCTATTTAAGTTATAGAAACATTTTTTACATACCTTCAATTATAAGAACTTCTTAACAACACAAAGAACGTGTAAAGCGCATAACAAAATAATTACTACTATTTCATACTTTTATGTGGGTATTTTATCTTTATTTATTTAAATTATTTGTTTAAATGTCATTTAATTATGTAATGGATGTAAGGATTTTAATAAGATTTCGAATGTCATAGACATGTAGTTAGATACATATGGTCTAAGAAATAGTGTAGTGTCAACGTCAACTAATCAAGGGATAATTAGGCGAGAGCATTTTTGGCAGCCTTTCAAAGATAAAACATACTGTTTTATATGATATAACTTCAATTCAACTTAAAAGACATAATGTTCTAAGTCACATTGAACACTCTGATTTTAAACAAATTTTGAAAAAAAGTTACAAGGACTGTTCTATTCTCCAAATGTTTTTTTTTAGGTTTTTTAAGCAAGGAAATATTAAAAATCCACATATCTTTAAATATATCGAGTTGTTCTCCTGAACCAAAGGGTTTTTTAGGTTTTTTTAAAATTTCAAAAATTTCCCACAATAAATAAAAAAATTATGGGAATTTAAAACTTTAAATGCCTTTTTTTTTCAAAAAAAACCCAAAATTTGGAATTAGAACCCAAAAATTTTTTCCCAAGGCCCCACGACCCGTTAGGTTTCCCGGGATCGTTTTCCCGGCCCGACATGGTGTGGGGCAAAATATGTAGGTAGTCAATTTGCGGGATTCAGGGCCCCAAAAAACCCCTGATATAAGTCCCTTTTTTCAGTGCAAAAGACTTTCAGGGCGCTTGAAGGGCCCTTAGTAGGGGAAAACAAAAAAAAAATCAAACAAAAAAAATGCTATTTATTCCCAAAAGGACCAAAAATTATCCAAAAATTAAATTTTTAATTCCCAAAGGGAAAATTTCAATTTTTCTTTTTGAATGAAAAAAAACAAAAAAAACTTGTGAAAAAGTCTTATA
>NW_026866536.1:0-17576 GCF_026571515.1 Ruditapes philippinarum | reverse complement strand
GTGTTTTCAGGAATATAAGATCTTTACGTCGTGAAAGTCCCAAACCAGGTAATAATCATTAAACAATTACAGCGGTTGTTTTGTTTTCGGCCTGCATGTAAAACCATAGTATTCTGCTATCATATGTATGAGTAATAGAAATGTGTGTGTATATAAATGAATCAACTAAATTATATAACTTGTGAACATAAAGGGTTCATATTTAAATACTTATATATTGTGTGTATGATTATCGCTTTACGTTAACTATCAATTATTCATTATATTAAGAAAATATTGAGGCTTTTTATTTTATGTATAAAATTATTTTGCTTACATACTCTAACATATCTGATGTGCGATTACTTTAATATGTTGATTTAGGTGTTACTGCCGGAAGCCATGACTTATCCACTTACACAGATTTGGACGCAAGCATGAAAGAAATTAATAATTATGATGAGTTCAATGTACAATATGAACATCTGAACACTTCAAGCCGGGAGCCAAATACATACATGGAGTTGACAAATACAAATTTGCCTAATACTGACACTTCCGACTACGTTAATATAAGAATATAAACTATCAATTTAATTGATTGATGAAATGTTTCGAAATAATGAATTATGTAAAACAGAAAGTATCGGCATAAACAGTTTGCAAAGAATAATATAAAATTAATATTATGTTTATATATTATATTATGTTTTATGTGAATGCGTTATAAATATACACTACATTCACGGTTAAAGGACCCATTTAATTAGCCTATCATTGTAAAGTACTATGACACTAACGAAGAAACAAGTAAAGTAACAGTTTGCGAATTATATTTTTTTTTATAGAAATGATTTAAATTATATGTTTGACTATTATATAATTATATTTGTATCCCGTATGTATTATATTGAAATCAATATTATCAATATTGGCAAAAGGGTTAATTATTACATACATTATCAGAAAATGAAAGATTCCGTGCTAATCGTATATATATCAAGGTAGACACATTTTCTTGAAAAAGAGGAAAAATATAAGAAAGCTTAATACACCAGAATATTTTTGTATTTAAGGATATCGTTCAATTTGAAACAAATAATTATCTTAGTCTGTACAAAATGTGTTTTACATTTTTCTTAAATCAAAAGACAAATATGTATTGACGTGTAAGATAGTTTGTAAACTGGCAGTTTCCATGGTAACCCCATAAGCCAACTGTCAATATGGCCTCGGTTTCTTAAGAAATAAATTGTTATACCAAATACAATGTTAAATACCCAACAAAACATAGATATAAATATTGCCGTTATTGTAAAAGTTCTATGCAGTTGTTTATTACCTTTATCATATCATTACATAATTGTTTGAAATATACATTGTTAATTTGATTAAGAACACGGTTATACATTTCTTTGTCATATTTTGAAACATTCTTTTGTTTTATGAATAACCTATTGTGTTATTAAGACGTATATTGTTTCATTAAAACATTATTACAGTTAAGACCAAACTTTAAAACAAAAAAAAAAACAATGAGAAAAATTGATTTCACTACCTGAGCAGTCAAACCTTATTCATGTAAGATGCTGAATGAAAACGTGTTTCCAAAGTTAAGAAGACAAATTGCCTGAAAAAAAATTGCACGATCAAATATTTACGAATAATTACAATTCGCAGAAATCGCAAATATTTCCACATCGCAAAATAAACCACTTATACAGTTTTTAAAAATAAAAGCGCAACCCTGATCATTTTGTTTACTTTTCGTCACAATAATGCGCTGAGATACAAAGTATACAAAGTAAAAAGAAGCTTAAGTTTATAAAATTATTTAAATTATTAGATGCAGATATCAATTCCACAGTTTTGTTTGTTTTTTAAAATTTTATTTAAAATGATTTCAAGAAGACATATAAACACTCATTTAACAAACAATTCAATTGTATGTTTAATATGATAGTTTCAAATCACACAAGAGGGTAACACCGAACTATAGCGCTCACCTTGTTTCCGTTTTTAAAGAAAATGACGAACTTTTCAAACCAACATTACAGAGAAAACTATTTAATTCACATCGGGATGTCATTTTTAACCCAAGCTGCATGCATTATATAACACTTGTAAGGTAAAAAAATTCTACATTACATATACAAATATATTTGTTTTGGACATTGAAGTTTTATACAAGAAGTCGATTTAAATTTGTTTTATCTATACGAGTCTAAAAACCTAATTAGCTATTTGTTTTGGATCTATGGCATTATTAATTGAACTTTAATGGACTACAAAGTCAAACAACATTCTAAATATCTCTGGGCAACGAAGGAGAATACTTAGATAACATGGTCTGTGTTTACTAAATGATCACCGTGGCGGGCAAATGTTTGACCAAAGGGTCAAGATTTATATACTAGTATCTAGTATACCTTTTGCAGAAATCCCCTAAGCAGTACTACATGCCAAACGCTCTGGACGTTGTATTTTTTATATCAATTAGTTTTTAAGCTAAGAGACCATCGAGGCAAGAACTATTTGATTAACATTTTTGTGGGACGCAACATAGTATCATTCTTGTGACGCAACACATTAAAATCCTTGTAATATATTAGATAACGACAATACTAGACCGAAGAAATAGCAGACACATTGCCATCGCAAAAGCTCAAGGTTGAGCACAAAGTGTTCGGTTTTACTATAGACAAGGTAATTGGATTATTGAAACTTATAAAATGCAAACAAACGATTTGAATAAAATGCTTGACAAGTCTTCCGTTAATAAACATAAACCTTACCCTTAACAAAATAAACAAACAATCGAATTGCATATTTTAAATTGTCATCTTAAAAAGCAACTTTAATAAAGTATTTTAAGAAATGATTGCCTCATATTGATAAAAACAGATGTCAAATACATGCATTGTGCTCTTTCTCAAACAAAATGTACAAAAATAACATTCAATAACTTTAAAAGTTTATGTGTGCTTCTCATTATATGCATGCAAATATGGGCATTTTAATACATTTCTTCACTGTAACTGAATAAACAATAATAACGATATCACGATGATTCGATCATACACATGTACTTGTATTTACAAAACAAGAAGGATTAATAATAAAAATAATATTTATATTAAACATTATAATAAGAGACCATCGTCAGATCCCAAGGTAATCAACAAATTCAAATAAGTCAATAAACACTTATTAAAAATATGCACAATAAGGTAAAATAAATAAACACAATATCACAAATTTAACATATTTTATTTAACATTTTAAGCTAAATACAGGAAAATGGTCCCAAAAAACGTGCACTCAGTTTTAAAATCATTCTCTTTATTGGTTCTCTGCAGTCGTAGCTAAAAATCGAATACATATACGTTCACATTTACTCAGCAAGGAGAATATTTATTAAACATGCCGCCAGACATGTTAATAAAAATTTTCAGTAAGAAAATAATATATCGTGGGTATTTTCTTATGTCTTTACTCTATGTCTTTAAATTTGAAGTGTATTAACAAATTGTAAACTAGAAATGTGTCGCCACTCTACGGATGACCCCGCATGCAGCCAAAAGCAGATGTTATAAATAAATATTTAGTTCCAAATTTGTTTGCACAAACTAGTTATATTCATTTTAAGTTCAAAGCCCTTAAAACTATTCAATGATAACACAAACCATTTTTATACAAAGTTCCATGCACTGAAACTATTCAGTGTTAACCTTTTGTAAATTGTATCTTGCATATGTGTTACCAAAATAATGACTACATATACACTTTCACAAAAGTATGAGTAAATTCAAAATTTTTCCAACCTTCATGAGAGATTTCTTTGTCCCAAATCATTGAACCATGACCAAATTCAAACTTGCATTGCTACCTCTAAGATGTATCTATATTACAAATTTGAGTTGAATGTGTACAACCATTCGGGAGATAATGAACGGAAACTAAAAAATTCTGATTGATTTTTTTTTCAAAATTTAAGAGGGATAACTCTGTAAGCTATCACCAAACTATGACCAAATTCGAACTTGACAAGTGTACGTATGACATATCCATATTTTGGTATGAGTTGAATATGTACAACTGTTGGGGAGATAATGAACGGAAACTAAAAATCTTCTTTTTTCAAAGTTAAATGGCCATTACTGTGCCAACAATCATGAAACCATAGCAAAATTCGAACTTAACATGCGCATACTTTTGAGGTATCCATGTGTGAAATTTGAGTTCAATGCGTAATACAGTTGGGGAGAAAATGAACGGAAACTGAAAATTTCATATTATTTTCAAAGTAAAGGGGGCATAACTCAGCCAAAAATCATTTAACTATGACTAAATTCGAACTTGCGCATTCATTGACATATCCATATCTTATATTTGAGTTGAATATGTACAACTTTTGGGGAGATAATATAAGGAAACTGAACATTTCATATTATTTTCAAAGTGAAAGGGCCATAACTCTATCATGATGAATAAATTTGCACTTGACCTGTGGAATGAACGGAAACTGAACATTTCATATCATGTTCAAAGTGAAATGGGCATAACTCTGCCAAAACTCGTCGAACCATGACCAAATTCAAACTTGATCTGCGCATACCTTTGACGTATCCATGTTTTAAATTTAAGTTGAATGTGTACAACTGTTTTGGTGATAATGAACGGAAACTGAAAATTACAGCAAGGGGCATAACTCTGTCAAAAATAATCGGACCATGACTTAATTCAAAATTGACCTGTATTTTCTCATGTCAAATTTGAGTAACTATGCATATTTTGTGACACAAATTTCATTAACACAAAATGAGAAATTACAATAATATTGTAGTTACATGTAAAAGAGACATTTGAAGGCACACTGTTTCATGATATTACTTAGAAATAATTAAAAAAATCCAATTACATTTTTTCGGTTTTATGAAAGACATAACCCAAGCAAAATTAAAGAACAATTGATATTTTGGTTTAATATACCATATGCTCATACATATTGTCAAAACATAATATTTTCTTAAAATCGTATCAACTTAAACATACGTTTGTTTAAAGCTGAATTGTGTTCAAAGTAGAATTATTTTAGCATATATTACATTGTTGTATATTGCATTTCTAGGGGTTGTATAATGGAATGAAAAATGTAATGAAACAAAATTAAAGTTATAACATTTCTTCAATTTGAAGTATATAATTGACAAAGTTCAGATAAGTATGTATAGCTCGTTTAGTCCCTCATTTGGCAACAAAATAAGGTTCATTATTATACTGTCTACATTAACCTGTACAAAATAATTTTGAGGAATCTTTTAAAAATGCTATAAATTTGGTACGATTTTTTTTCCTTTCTCCGCATCGGTTGAAATTAAGTTTAATTTTTTCAGTATATGTGAATTTTAAAGCAAGATTTACACATGGCTGCTTTACATACAAGACAGTAAACAGCTGCAGTAGGTGACATCGTTTCATCTGCAATGAATAGGAAAATATGCATGATTATAGCTTATATTAAATATTTTAAAATAAGCAACTTTTATAAAGAATCATATAAACAGCAGACAAAACATAACCCCACTTACCCCAAATAAAATTCAGTTGTTATTATTCTCACATGTTATTTACTGTAAGTTAGGCTCGTTGGCCGCTATAAAGTAAGTTAACATACTTTCCAATTTCTACTAAAAATTACAAGGGAATTAATCTATTGCAACTTTGTACTTTAAATGCATGACTAGTGACATATCCGGGACTCGTACTTGATAGCAAAATGTTCTTTTTAAAGATTTTTGTACCTTAACGGGCGTTTTTATACTAATTAATTATAGACTACATACGTGCTTTTCTCAGCCTCATAACGGTAAACAATATATTTAAATTTTGGGACCAATAAGGAATAAAAAAAAAAGAATCATATATACATCAGCCAGCCATCGGACAATCGCCTGCCTGTCATAATCAGAATTGATTGTTAAGCAGTATCATGTAGATGTAAATGTCTGCTTGCAAAATTTCTGCGAATTGACCACCACGTTGACCTTGAAAACGACCACACAATTTTGCGCTCGGTCTCATGAGTGTTAATATTTATTTGAGGATATATTAAATTGTCTGTGCAAATGTTTTAAAAATTCTATTTGATATTTGACCTCTACATAGGACTTTGACCTGAATGGAAATGCCACTTTTACAAGACTTCCATTGCTTATGGAAGGTTTGCTTTTGACAAGCGTTTCATCCAAGGCCTAGGTGTAATATTTAAACGGGGCATGAAGTATTTTGAGGAATATTTGTGTCACGTTATACAAAAATGTTTGCATGCACGTTAAGATTCAGGACTGTACGTTTTTATAGAACATACGTTTTAAATGGGATAATTCTAATGAACTCCCTATAAAATTTAATAATATATAAAAGTAAGTTTCACAATGTCAGTTTCAAAACACTAAAACATCACGCTATGGAATACATTTAAGCATAATACATTAATTTTTGTTTGCAAACCCTTTAAATAGTATGCAAGTTTATCTAAAATAAGATTAGAAAATTGTTACACTTGTTAAATATAAATATCATTTGTGCACATTTACCATAGATGTTTTGTAGATAATACCTGATACATGCTGCAACTCGTTTTTGAATGCATCAATTCAAATGTTGGCATAAAAATTCTAAGGCGGATTTTAATTTTTATTTTTGTCAAAACAACTGTCCACTTAAGTTTAATTAATAAGGCTTACTTACTGCCAACATATAAGGTATAACAAGATACAACAAATTGTCGAATTATTTGTTTCCAAATAACAGATATATAGAGTTTTTTGTTTGTTTTGTATGTACAATTGAAATATATTTAAATGAGTTAACAGCAGATGCAATATTTTCACGAATGGAACAGCCACGAGTGAAAATAGAATAGCTGGTGCTCAAGAATGAAATATGTTTCAATTTTATATGTACAAATACATTTCTTTTTATTTCATGCCTTTTAAGTGATTTAATGATTTTATTTACTGATTTTGCCACGTAACGTCGTGTTTTCTTCTATATGACGTCATGGCAGCATGACGTCTAATCATTAATTTATAAAAAGAACCCAACGTTTCGTTAAATTTGTCTAATTTTGTTACATTTTAACAAGATGAATGATGATATCGACATTCTTTTCCTAAAGGAGCAAAATTTATGTATGACGTCATAGTTTTTCCTGCTATTCCATTTAGTTATGATATTCTCCTCATTCGCATTCAAGTACAGTCCGGCTACAGTGAAAATTATATTTTATTAATTCTACCAGTGGTTAATCAGAATATAATCATCTGATATATTACAGTTAAACGCTAGAAAAAATAAGATTTATTAATGGTGAATGCATTAATATTTAAATACTTATGCTGTATGTTTGTTTTCTCGAAAAAGCGTTTGATCAACATTCATTTCCGAGTTTCAGGTTCTTTTGGTACTTTTGATTATGGTTAATCTATCGGTCACACAGATATAAAACATATAGGCTTTTAGTAAATATGCACGACAAAACTCAAACAGTCTACAGCATTAAAAACAACTTGAAGTGCTTACAAAACATGACGATATATAATGTTAGAATGTCTTTATTCTATGAAATGAAGTAATGTTCGACAAACATTTGATCAATGCTCACCTTCATGTACTTGGCATTTTTTGTTCATATCACGAAGATTTTCCATTTTACTCATGACTTCTTTTGTATATGACATGTTTCTGTCAGATGGGATATTAAATATATAACAATTCCCACATTTAAACTCCGGATTCAAAGATGTGAAATCACAACACTCAACAAGATTCAGTTTACCAGTCTGACAGCTATTGCAGTAGAATAAATTGCCTAAAAATAATGTCATTGGTTTAAGTAAAAAATGTAATATTGAATCAGGATTAATGTTCACAAATTTAATTACTTTTATTTGAATTGTTCTCTGCGGACAAGAGTCTGCATGGGTATTGAAAGGCAAATTAAAGTTTGTAGCAATAGGCTCGTGGCCTTTTTTGACTCATAGAGAGGAAGTGATCTAAAAACCGTACATGAGTGGTCACGCTTGTATTATCCGTGATTATTAATTGAATAATTTATTTTAATGAATAATTTTACATAAACAATAAAAAATAAACAGAATCGAACTGCACATACTTTTATCATTAAGAAAATCAAGAATATTGTATGAAAATGACAAAAAAAGACTAAACGTCGTACATCTTGGTATTTGCAGATAATCTTGATAATTTCCCCTAACACTATGCTATATCAATATTTAAGAAACAAGATGTCATGGGTTTTATGCATGAGACACATATTTGTTTTCTACTGATCTGGATATTGTCGATATTTATCAAACTAAAACTGTCGTAGCAAAAGTCTTGAAGACAAATTCTAATATTTCAACTACTTGTTTAAACATATTTCTTTATATATCACTTAAACATTGAAGACAAAATCATATCTTTCAACTGCTTTAACTGCTTGTTTAAACATATTACTTTATATCTAACGGAAATCTTGAAGACAAATTCATATATTTTCACTGCTTGTTAAACCTTTTTTCTTAATATCTCACTAAGAATAGATTATTTGTATTACTAAATATATCGGTAAAGAATTTTAGTAAATATCTCAATAACAAAATGTTAATCACAACTGTGCAATTCGATTCAATTACACTGAGGAAAAACTATTGACAAACAATGTTGGTGTTTAGAGCTTTTTGCCTCAGAGAGTATTTAACAAGATTCTTTTTAATTTAGATAAATGCTGAATATTCACTGAAGGTCTCCAGGTGCACGCTCGCACACGCAAAAATACACAATCATGAGCATAATTATAAATAAAAATGTGTCAAACCTAAGTGTACTTTTTACCTTCTACAGTTTTACTCCAATGTTCATATATTCTTCTGTGTTTTTTAAAGCATCCTAGACACATGTATAATTGACATACAAGGCAGAAAACATCAACTTGCAAATTCCTCACGTTGCCTAAAACTATACAATACAATATCCTTTAGACATTTAAAGAGACAAGGAAAGTCTTATAAAGTGATATTGATGAGTGTAGTTTAAGTCTTTAAGAAATAACAGTAATGAATGTAGATTTAAACTTAGTGTTCTCCATAATTCATTTTCAGCCATGTTACTTTACGATTTCAAAACGTCAAAACGGTAACAAAATTGTGCCTTTTTCGCCAATATATCTTTACATTGAATGGTTATATCATGACGTTCTTTTTACAAACATTTGTCACATAAAGAAGAGTCAATATTGTGAAATACAACGTGACCAAAGCAGTTTACTTGATGAAGGTCTAGCTATTCTATTGTACTTCAGGGGTAAAACTGCTTTATTTATAAATAAATAATGATAATTAATCTATATACTCTACAATCATTTTAACTGATAAGGTTTTTGTATGATATGTCTTATATAACATGGTGTTTGTAAAAAAAAGCAGCTAAATAATGATAAAGATGGTAATTTTTACCTTCATGAACTTGACAACATTTCTGATTTTTTGTAATATTCTGGACAATTAGTTCTTGCGATTCGCTCTTATTTTTAAGAGCTTTTTTCAGATTTCCAGTCTCATAACAGTTTCCGCATAGAAATACACCTTCGTTTAGTGCCAAACATTCGATTGGAAGCCTTTTTACTGATGGACATCCTTTGCAAAAACACTCTTTCTTCGATGAAGCTGCTGTGAAAACAATGTACAAATATGTTTAAAGCTAAACTTTCAATGCCTAACAAAATCGGTAAAACTGCTCCTTTTCAAGTTTTTTTTTTCTTTTTAATGACTTTGTGTGTACTGTTATTTCGTTTAGAGAAAAAAATGACTTTTTAAAAAATCAGATTCCAGGGTTCAAGGGTCAACGGTTCTAATTGAATTTTCTTATTTCAAACTGAAATCTCATGTTCTGATTGGTCAGAAAAAGGTTCACGTGTACAATTGCTGAGGAAAAAATCATGACATTTGAGACAAAGTTCAAAATTTAAGTTTTATAATCACAAGACCAGCAAATAACTACATGTATTTCCAATAAGTGATTACCTTTTACCAATCTGATATAATAACAAGAACACGCATTACTATTTAATATACAGATTGCTTATGCACGAAGACTACAATAAGTCATAAGGAATGCGCCTTTCGATACATCACTGATAATTTCAAGTTCATATCTTAAAGATTGACATGTACATTTGAATAAAATCTTATTTAAAAGTATTCAATTTCTGAAGATAACAAGAAGTTATATTGATTTTATTTGTGGTAAGACTTCGTAAAATTGAACTGAAACGATCCTGCGCAAATTAAAAATATAATTCCAAAATTCAACTAACTGCTAACATCGCCAATGCTACCTACTTTAATCAAACATAAAAGGTCATTTTCTTATTGCTTTTATTTCGTCAAAAGAAAAAAATGCTCTTACCCATCAGTGAAGAAATAATGATATGCCTATCATGTATTTTTTTGCAGGGGTCACATATAAATATTTGACATTGTATGCAGAAATCCTTTATTTTATTGTTGTTTTCCAAATTACAACACATACCCGCCCTTGTACTGATGAGACCTGAAATAAATCTTAAGATATATTTGGTAGCTATATCACTATCTTTGTTACAGAAAGATTTGAAAACACAAATCAAACTCAAACTTAAATGTAGACAATTGTATACTGCATTCACAAATTGCTTACATGAAGATGAAATCGCTTGCAAGAAAGTGACAAAAACACATACTAGGTGTGAACACTTATTGCATTGGAAAACAAGTAATCACGCCGGGTTTAAACAAATTATTTGATAAAAATAAATAACAAAAAGTTTCACTTTCACAAAAAGTTGTATTTATTGATAACTTTAATTATTAATGATACAATTTTGATAAAGGAACATTGAAAGTATAAACAGGTGTCAAAAGTCATAGTTAAAACTTAAATAGAAATTTCAATATACATTTCGACAACAAAAATGACCGCCCTTATGGACATTATAAGGAACCGCGGAACTGACAACTGTGGTCAGATATATACCTTAAAAGATATACGTATGTAAAATATTAACACAATTTACAGTACGGTTTACTCATTATGGACACTCCTGTGTAGAAGAAGGCTAACAAATAACATTAGCAAAATGATGTTTGTACTCAAAATGTGTTTTGTTTTAATCAAATTTAGCATTTTTGTCAATAAATACCTATCATAATTATATAATTCAAATCAAATACTTTTTTCTTTTCAAATGGGTCTGCCAATTAATATTCAGAAAAAAATGACCCATCTGTGCTTAAACCCACGACTCAGTTTCAATGCAGTTGGCAGTAAGTTTAGCCTATTTGAATACTCTTCAAAGCGGAGGTTATAGGGTGGTCATACCTTAAAGCTGTTCATCGATTTTCGATTTACAGTAGAACTTCTATGAGTCGAACTTCGATTAGTCGATTTTCTCGATGTGTCGAAGTAAAATGAAAGTCCCATTTTTTCCCCTTATATATTGCATATAAAAACCTATTTATGAGTCGAGATTTTATGTGTCGAGTTTTTCGATGTGTCGAAGTTTTTTCGTGGTCCGTATAAATAAATGTAGTACAATTTACCACAAGTAAGTCGAAGTTCTTCGGTTATTTTGACACCTTCGATCTCGAGACATTTTCACACCTTTTCTGGTCGCGAAGACGATTTCCGATCAATTTTAGTGACAGGTGTTAATTACACAGCCGAGTGTATAAACAGCCTTTGTATGCGTTTAAATGTGTGAAAAAAAATGCTTTAATCATTACTATTTTAATTGCCGTAGCGGTATTTGAAAGTACATGTAAACAGTAAGAACTATCATCTATAGTGAACAAAACTGATCTTCCGCACCTCGCAAGATCAGAAGTACAAATATACTATGAAAAATATTCAGGTCAAACACATATATACACAGATGGATCTAAAGACCCGGACTCTGGCAAAGTAGCTTCAGCCGTAGTAATCCCTTCCCAGCAATATGAAAAAAATTGACAGGTTAACAAATAAAACATCCATCTATACGGCTGAGCTACTTGCAATTAGGAATGCTTTGTGCTGGATAAATGACAACAATCACAATAAAGTTGTCATTTTCTCTGATTCTCTATCATCATTGGTCTCACTGAAATCAAATAATAGTCAGTCAAGACCAGAACTTTTACAAGAAATCTATATATTATACAATAAATGCCTAAATGTAGGTAAAATGGTAACCATTGTTTGGTGTCCAGCACATATAGGTATCTATGGTAACGAACAGGCGGACATGGCGGCCAAAGCAGGCCTAAAATTCAGCAGTGTAACAGAACCTATACCACTCTCCCCCACTGAAATATATTCTATAATACGCCAACATATTTTATCTAAGTGGCAAAAAGAAATAAATGATAATCTCCCCAAAATTAAACATGTAAATACTACAGTCAGCCTTAAACGACCAATAAAATATTCAGACAATACCAAAATTGATAAAATCATTAGCCGGCTAAGACTGGGCTCAAGCCTATTACCTGGTAGTGTGGGGCAATACATTAAGAAAATTGACCCGACCTGCCCACAATGTGGAGTGAGATATGGTTCTGACCACCTACTGATCGAATGTCCCCAATTTGCAGCCCAGCGGCAAGAATTGGTGGGTCGCATTGGATCAGTGGGGCTTGGATTTACTGTAAAGAACATTTTAAATCCCCCCAAACAACATCATAACCATGTATATGGGGCTCTTGAGATATTTATCCTTGAGTGTAAATTAACAGACAAAATTTAATAAATCAACTTGAAATGTGCCCGTGTCCCCCTCAGGTAACACAATTATTCACTCAAAATATATATAACCATAATTAAATATCTAAGATATATAACCAATTTATATATAACCATAATTATATGGTAATATAACCTCACAATAACAGGTTAATAGGGACCCAGTTTGCATACTTTAGTCCCTTGACACCGGTTTAGTAACAGATTTCAATATACCACAATAAAATGAAATAGAGTAGATAACCCATCCCAAATCATCTTTAAACATTAATAGATTCATCCACATAACATACAGGAAAATTCCTAAACAAATTGACTAATAAATGAAAATATAACATCATTCTACCTGTAATAGGTTATTAGTACAAATTTAACACAAAAGTACTAAAATAAAGAAAATTTTACATGAATCTTAACCTTCTATGATCTGAAATCTAATATACAAATCAAAATTAAACCACAGTATTTATTAATAGACATATCTTATTGAATAAAATAAGAAAACCCCAAAAGAATTCATTAAAAATTAAAAAAGATATAGAAATTTTCCTATGATGGGTAACTTTCCCAAAATCAAACCCAAATATTCTAAAATTAGATAATTTTATATATGAATGAATGAATGAATGAATGAATGAATGAATGAATGAATGAATGAATGAATGAATGAATTAATGAATGAATGAATGAATGAATTGATTGATTGATTGAATGAATGAATAATTGAATGAATAATTGAATGAATGAATGAATGAATAATTGAATGAATGAATGAATGAATGAATGAATGAATGAATAAATGAATGAACGAATGAATGAATGAATGAATGAATGAATGAATGAATGAATGAGTAAATGCATATTATTATGAATGAAAGAGTGATTGAATGAATAAATGAATGAAAAATAAATAAATAGATAAATAAATTTATTTATTTATTTATTCTTTATTTTTTCATTTATTACTTTGCTGCACGCAAAGTAATAAATGAAAAAATAAAGAATTATCTGCGCGTTTTCATAGACGTTAATAATTTTAAAGCCATTATACTTGAAATTTTTGCCTTAGTTTAATAAAAGATGGTATTGATTATGTTAAGGTCTTAAACTAATTTAAATACATACACACCACTTATTATTAACTGATAGGCGTGGTCAAGATCTTCTAATTGGCCAGTCGCGAAAGGCAGCGCGTGATCATCTGATTTCATTGGATAACCTCTAAAACGGTCAAAATTATCTGATTGGTAGCATATCGACGGTCCAGCGATTCCCCGTCTTAATGCAAATGAGAGCAACGAGGCAGTAAATTAATTTTATTGTGACTTTAAGGATATTTTTTCCCGTGAACCTAAGCACACAAAATAAAGGATATTTGGGAAAATAAACTTGCTGTAACAAATGCAAATTACTTTTCCCGATAGGTTCTTAAGGTTAAGTTGTTCTGAAGCTTTCAAATTATTTTCCAGAAAATGATGGCAAATAGAAAGACTGATATTTCCTACAACTATATTGCCGGTCCCGTGGTAAACGCACATCTAAACAACCTCAAAAGAAATATTTCCGCCATTACTTTGGTTGATAACGAATACTTAACAGTGCAACATTCATTCATTCACTCACTCACTCACTCACTCACTCACTCACTCACTCACTCACTCACTCACTCACTCACTCACTCACTCACTCACTCACTCACTCACTCACTCACTCACTCACTCACTCACTCACTCACTCACTCACTCACTCACTCACTCACTCACTCACTCACTCACTCACTCACTCACTCACTCACTCACTCACTCACTCACTCACTCACTCACTCACTCACTCACTCACTCACTCACTCACTCACTCACTCACTCACTCACTCACTCACTCACTCACTCACTCACTCACTCACTCACTCACTCACTCACTCACTCACTCACTCACTCACTCACTCACTCACTCACTCACTCACTCACTCACTCACTCACTCACTCACTCACTCACTCACTCACTCACTCACTCACTCACTCACTCACTCACTCACTCACTCACTCACTCACTCACTCACTCACTCACTCACTCACTCACTCACTCACTCACTCACTCACTCACTCACTCACTCCACTCACTCACTCACTCACTCACTCACTCACTCACTCACTCACTCACTCACACTCACTCACTCACTCACTCACTCACTCACTCACTCACTCACTCACTCACTCACTCACTCACTCACTCACTCACTCACTCACTCACTCACTAACTCACTCACTCACCCACCCACCACCCACCCACCCACCCACCCACTCACTCACTCACTCACTCACTCACTCACTCACTCACTCACTCACTCAATCAATCACTCACTCAATCACTCACTCACTCATTCATGGGATGATTACTTTAAATTTCTGAACCGTACCATAATCATTTAGCTGTAAAATTGGGCGGGGTTTGGCTTATGCAGTTCTTATTTTCAATTACCAATGAATAAAGGAATTCTCCTTCGCCTAATAAATTAGTGGAATGCAAAATGAATCAATGACATATATATCTGATTGGCCCCATATGTATGTTCACACCCCGAAAAATCTTGTGAAAACATTCCATCAATTAAGTTTTATTACCCTTTAATCAGATTTGAGATCGATTTGCATGGTGTGAAAATCACAAATGACCATCTTTGGATATATCACACAACAACATACGTAAAATGTTTGATCAATTAGCCGAAAATTTTACATACAGTTTACGAAGGAAATTAGCTCTAAAAAGATTGTTTCTTTGTTAAGTTCATTAATTTAATTAATTTAACGCCCTTACATTCAAGAAAACATATTTTATAAAATCATGCCGACCATTTAAATTTGTGAAAAACTGCTGATCAACTAGATATTAATTCAATTTTATTTAAGGCCGTAAAACTTCTTATTCTATTTGTTCGGTAAATTAACGCTCTTTACATGCAAGCGAGAAAGATGTACAGAGAAAATTGATATTTTGCCGTGAAATTATTATTCATTTTATGTTGTCTGCAAAGTTAATATATTTTATTTAGTCATGCCAACGATTAAATTCTGTACAAAAATAAAATGTTGATCAATTAAATATTAATTCAAATTGATAAAAGCCGTAACACTCTTCTTTTTCTATATGGCCAGCGAATTTTACCTTCATTCAGGCGAGCAAATGCTGACCACTTAGATATAATGAAAATGCTAATTAGGTAGATATATAGAGAAAATTGATATTTTGCAATGAAATTGAAATTTATTTTAAACTGTCTGCAAAGTTAATATATTGTATTAAGTCATGTCGATCATTGAATTTAGTAAAATAAAAAAAAATATATTTTCGGTATTATGAACAAATATTTTTTAATAATATGTTGAACAATATCTAAAGTGTATGTATCACCTTACCTGTAATTGGTAAGTATATTTTACCTTTTCGTCATGTCGAATTTTAGCTTTTGAAATTGTCAAAACATTTTCAATCTATTTCATTTTAGTTTTAAAATGTGCACATGAATAACCCTTTGAGAATGTTGTAGGACAATAATATTAAACTCGATGAGCAGATACAGTAAGAAATTCATTCATTCATTCATTCATTCATTCATTCATTCATTCATTCATTCATTCATTCATTCATTCATTCATCCATTCACCCATTCATCCATCCATTCATCCATTCATTCATTCATTCATTCATTCATTCATTCATTCATTCATTCGATGATTACCGTATCAATCACTTGAATGTAAAATTTGGCGGGGTTTAGCTTATGCAGTTTCTTATTTTCAGTTACAAAAGAATAAAGGAATTTCTCATGCTAATGCTGATGTGGTTTCTGATGATGATGATGATGATTGATGATGATTGATGATGATGATGATGATGATGATGATGATGATGATGATGATGATGATGATGATGATGATGATGAAAGAAATATCACAATATAATGCGATCAATTAAAGGAAAAGAATGGGGGCGGTGGCTGACAAAAAATGCCTATACATACTTTTATGATGTACTTTACATTGAAAAATTTATTACGGATGTATTATATACTAAAAAACCTCTCATAGTAATTACGGGCGCTTACCTTGATACACACACTGAACAACTACATATAGAAATGAGTACGCTGAATAAGATGTTAAAGCGTGAAAAATGCACATTTAAATATTGGGACCGTGCATAAAAGCAAGTCTATAACTTGCAAATTAATAGAAAAATTTGTTAGGATCCATTCTTTTATAAAGAAAGCAAGAAAAACACTGTCTCCAGATTATTACAAAAAATGAAAAACAATAATCGATAGATCCCCCTTTATATCCTCTGTGCAAGATGTATAATACATGCTCTGTGATAAGAATTAAGAATGATGTTTTTTTATAAGATTTTCTTGGTTAAAATAGATCATAATATAAGAAATTATACCTACAAGATAGGCAATACCACGAAATCATAGCTTAAGATGGGAAACCGAGACGGGAACACACACATACATTCCTGCTAGAAATATCGCGCAGGAACAATCACATCTATATATTTTTTTATTCTTTTAAAACCTCTTTATATATTTCTGATCATATTAAGAGAGTTGTCTTTTTGTATATAATATTATTCAAATGCATGTATGTATGTTTTACTGTACATATTTAAATAGTTATTTTCAAAGGGTATTTAGCGTGAACGTATTAATGGAGACACTCTATTGTGCTATTTTTATTTTCTTTTTAACAAACAATACCATCGGAAAATAA